>NC_138992.1:1821916-1831916 GCF_964341445.2 Mesoplodon mirus
CCCGCGGACTCACCAGGCTCAGAACCCCACCTGGCGCCGGGGAGCTCGTGGGCCCCGGCCGCTGGGGTGATGCTAACAGCGCCCCTTTTCCATCGCAAAGCAGGACCCCCTGTGCCATAGGTGAGGTGAGAGGGGCTCAGATCCAGGAGGGACAGCCCAGAGTTGCCACCCCGTAGTAATGCCTCCTGCTCTAGCCCACTGCCACGCAGCGTGTCGGCAAGTGTCAGCAAGGCGGGACACCACAACCTGGGGCTCAGGCCCAGGGCTTTTCCCTGGGACCTTGGTTGACTCACCCTCCACACCCAGCCAACTGGAAGGTTAGCCTTCAGCTGGGCCTTTCATTTGCAGACTAGGGATTTGAGACCCAAAGGAGAGAAGGGTTTTCCCAAGGTCACACAGTTGTCAAGAGGAAGAGCTGATTTTGGAGCCCAGTTTGTAGGATTCCAAGTCTTGGCTTTTCCCACTACCCTGGGGTAGCTCTCCTTTTATATACAGCTGCTCATCTTTATGGGATGTCTGCTTGGTGAATGGATGGATGGACAGACGGATGGGTGGATGGATGGATGGAGGGACTGAAGGATTGGAAGGGTGTATACACAAGTGGGTGGATGGATAGATGGATCAAGGATGGATAGTTGATGGATGGATGATGGATGGTTTGAGGATGGCTGGCTGAGAGATGAACGAATGGATGGATGGATGGATGGACGGACGTAAGGAAGAAGGATGAGAAGAGGGAAGGAGGTGGGCACATGGAGGGACGGGTGGATGCTTGATGAACAGACAGATGGGCAGATAGATGAGGGGATGGGTGAGTGGGTGGATATGTGTAGGTAGACAGATGGGCAGACAGGAGGGTGGTACATAATGGCCAGCTTGGGTGGGTGGGTGGGTGGATGGGCAGACAGATGGCAGCATGGTGGTGGCACCTTGGCTTTGGAGCTGCCAGGTTGAAGTTTTACCTCGACGGTGCTGGAGGGTGTCTTTCGCCCTCTGAGTCTTGGTGTCCCAGCGAGGGTGCTGCTGCCCACTGCAGAGGGGCCCCGCGAGACCTAACTAGCTGCGTGGGCAGAGGGCCTCGTGCAGGTGGCGCTCCCCGGCATTGCCCCGGTCCTGGCCGGCGAAGGCTCATGTTTCCTGTTTCCCTCTGCCAGCCGACGAGGACGAGGCCCCCGGCTGCCTGTGGCTACCCCTGCGGACGCTGGATGGGCCGAGCCTGCCTGAAGCCGACCCCCTGGACCCCCGAGGAGCCTTCCCTGCATCCCCCTCCTCACCCTCCCCGCCCGCCTCCCCAGCCTCGGCACCCCCCGCGGCCACATTCCCCGGGGCCTCCCGGCCCTCGCCGCCGCCCTCCTTGGCGGCACCCCAGCCCTCCGGGAAGTCCACAGGGGCTGAGGCCTCGGACTTGGAACGGCGGCTGCTGGACTGGCAGCGGCAGCAGGGCGCCCTGCTCAGCTCCTGGTCCCAGCAGCAGAGCACGCTGATGGCCCAGCAGAACCTGCTGCTGCAGCGGCTGGCCGAGCAGAGCCAGCGGCTGGCCGATGGCGTCGAGGCCCTCAACCGGACCCTGGAGAGGCTGGTGGAGGCCCTCCCGACCCGGGGCGCCTCGCCCGCAGTCCCAGATGGCTCCCCTGGGGGCGGAACAGCCTGCCGGCCAGCTGGAGGCTCCCAGGGCAGCCCCCAGGGCAGCCACACAGGCCAGGAGGTCTTCTCAGGGATGATCCTGAAGGTGGAGGAGGAGATCTAGGGTCTGGACCCTGTGGGCCACGTGCAGAGCAGGGACTCCGGTCCTGCCCCTCTGCGGGGCAGAGACGGGGCCTCGATGGAGCCAGAGAGGACGCAGGACTTGCGCCTGTGTTGCCCCTTCCGTCCTGCCATTGTCCGTGGGCCTCAGTGACGCGAACAGAGGGCCGGGCTGAGGTCTACTCAGGGGTGACGCTGGTGGGCGGACCGAGCCTCCTCCGCTCCCATCCTGTGCTCCGACCGTCGGGGCGAGTGCTGTGGAGTGCAGAACGGGGCGCCTCTCGGCGGGCAGTGGGTGAGCGGAGCTGCGGGAAGAAGCACGCGGGGCGCAGCACCCCCAAACCACTGCCTCAGGTGTGGGCCCTGGAGTGTAGCTCTGCTGGGCACCCAGAAAGCCCCCAGCGTGTGCCCTGGAGTGACTCCTGGAAGCCCCCCTGCTCTGCGGGCGGACGGACTGAGGGGGGCTGGGCCCCTGCATCCTCTTGATTCTGCCCCGAGGGAACCACGCCCCGTGGGCCTGCGGTTATTTCTCTCCATTTCATGTCTGTGGTGTGGGGTATACATATGTATGTGCACATATGTTCATTGGTACTGGTTGGGGTGGGATGCCGTTTTATACCTGTCGACTTTTCTTGGAAAAAGATATTTTTCTTACATAAGCATAAAATAACAACAAAAAAAGGCAGTGATGGTAACGAGGGTGATGCTGACAGGAAATGACGTGGAGCCCGTCTGCGCGTGCGCTCTACCTCTGCCCTTGCCTGGCAGGCAGCCCTGATCCCCCCCGGTGTCAGATCCGCCTCACCTGTGACTCCTGGCCCTGTGGGGTCCCTCGGGGCTGGCTCCAGCTCCTGGCCCCGCCAGGCAGGGCACACAGCACACAGTTCGGGTGGCTGTTGGGGTCCTCATGGCCCTGGGGCTGTGCCACCTCCAGCTTCCCCTTTGCCTCCTTCTCCAGACTCGTGGTGAAAGCCTTTTCCGGAAGCAAGAGGCTGCGGCCCTGGCGTGAACTGGACAGCGTGCTGGTCCCGGGGCTCCCAGGCAGCCTGGCAGTGAGGGGAGCGGAGACCAGGGTGGGACACACGGCGGGAGAGACTTTTCCTGGTTTCTCTGTTTACCGGGCAGCCAGCAGCATGTCAGCAACTCTTGTCCACAGAAGAAAGCCCGAACTCCTTAGCTGCCCATCCAGCCCTCTGCAGTGTGGCCAGCGCCCTTCCAGCCTCCTCTTCCCCTGCGGTCCGGAGGACACCGTGTGTTCTCCATGGCGGCCTTTCCTTCGGCCCTACAAAGCCAGAGTGCATTTCAGTGCCAGGTCTGGCGTCTCCCTACAGCTTCATTCCAGGTGAAAGGCACGGACCCTGTTTGTCCACTAAGATGCCCGCTGCAGTGGACACACACCTCTCTATAGGCAATGAGCACTGCTCTCCAAGGTTGCCCACTAACCCTGGTCAGCACCTACTTGGATCCCAACCTAGCCCTGATCCTGGTCACACTCGGAGCCCTGACCCTGGTCACACTCGGAGCCCTGATCCTGGTCCCATGCTGAGCCCTGACCCTGGTCCCATGCTGAACTCTGACCCTGGTCCCGTGCTGAACTCTGACTCTGGCCCGTCCCATAATTCCTATTGGACACCTCCTTTGGGCCCTGCACTGAGTGCTGAGGACACAGCAGCCCAGGCTGAGTAGCGGTCTGACTGCCTCCACAGGGCCAGTAAGCTCTTTGCCCACTGAGGGCCAGGCAGGGCATGACTGGGATGGTGTGCCTGCCTGTCGGGCCATCGGTCTGGGGGTGCACGAGGGAGTCTGGCAGGCAGGGGGGCAGGGGCCCTGCCTGGCCTCGAGTGCAGGGGTGTCCATGCGGGAAGGGGAACCAAGGATCTGGGGTGGGAGTGGCCTGAAGATCCGTTAAGGAGGAGGCTGGGTCTTGGTTTAGACAGGAGCTGGTCAGAAGCAGAGCTTTGAGGGAGGAGCATGTGAGGTGAGGCAGCGGGGAGACATCTGACCCTCCCAGGGGGGTTCCAGCACCTCCTGTGCCTTCTGTCCAGACTCTGGGCCGGGTGACCAGGCAGATGGCGGGCCTGGACAGGGAGACGGGGGAGAGGAGGGCCGCCGGGAGGGTGGTGAGGGCAGGCGGCGTTGCTGTCCTGTGCGGGGCCCGGGGGCCAGGGGGGGCTCTGAGGACCCCATATGGGAGCCTGGGGACAGGGCGGCAGGGAGAGGTGGAGACCCCGTGGAGGCTGGGTGACAGGTGCCCGGGGGGAGGGGGGGTTAAGGAGAGGGGGAAGAGCAGCAGCGTCCTGTACACAGAACAGCCCAGAGGTGTGAAGACCGAAGGGTCCTGACTCGGGGCGTCTAGAGGGCGTCAGCCACCACGGCAGGCCATGTTCCTGTGGCTTTTTGCTCTGGTTGACTGCAAGACCTCTATGTTCCAGAGAGACCGGCTGGAGGGCGGCCAGCACAGCTTTCATCAGATCTGAAGAGACCCCAGGTCACCATGGCACATCTGAGACCGGATGGCCTTGGGGGCGCAGGGGTGCTGGCCGGAGTCATGGAGAGAGCGGGGGGCTTCCCGGAGCCCGGTTTCAGGATTTCCAGTTCACGCCCTGTCCCATTGTCGCACTGCTTTACCAAGCGCGTGAGCCTGTCCGTATGACCCCAAGTGAGCAAGGCCAGGTCCCCGGCCTGGGGGAGCTGCAGGCGAGGACGGAGTTGGGCAGACCCCTCTTGGTGCGGGTGAAGCAGCCCATGCAGCTCCCCTGCTAGGAGACAGCGTAACGTGGAGAAAACCGTGACTGTAAATGCTTTGCTGGCTCGCAGCGGGAAGCAAAATAAGCAGACTTGTCCCCGCACCACCAGCCCCTCGCCACCCCAGTCAAAAGCGCTGGACGGGAGGCAGCTGAGATCCTGGCAGACGGTCCTTTCGGGGAGAGTCCCGTAGGCCTTTGTGGGACCCTCAGAAGAAGAGCCACGTGAGCCCACAGGCAGGGGTCACTTAGTCTGCAGTGGGCAGCCACGGGGTGCAGAGGAGGAGGGAGGGCCAGCGGCTGCAGAAATAAAGAGACCACAGCTTTCGGCCCGATGCAGGCTAAGTTATGTCCCCCTAAAGCTCAGATGTTGAAGTCCCCACCCCAGGACCTGAGCAGGTGACTGTGTTTGGAGTTGGGGCCTTTAGAGGTGACTGAGGTAAGGTGAGGCCTCTGGGGTGACCTTGGATTCAACGTGACTCGTGTCCTTATAAGAAGAGGAGATCAGGACACAGATGCGCACAGAGACGGCCGCGTGAGGACACGGGAGAGGAGGGCTGTCCACACGCCAGGGAGATCGGCCTCGGGAGGAGGAGGCCTGCAGACGCCGGGGTATCTGACTTTCGGCCTCCAGGACGGGGTCGGGGTGCATTTCTGTTGTTTGAACCACCGAGTCTGTGTTACCTGTTAGGGCAGCCACTGCTGACTCGTGCAGACCCCCAAGGAATTAATCAGATACCTAACATAGTTTCTAAGAAATATTTTAAGAATAAGATGAAATCACAAAGATGAGTAATAATAAGAGATGATCAAAAGTGACCCAATGAGTCTGGAAAAGATCAGTGATAACTTCTAGAACAAAGGACTCGGCGGGGGACTAGGCAACACATTTGGTCCCGGATGACGTTAGAGGAGCAACCTGGGAGGTTTAGCTGGGGAGGTGACTGTGTGCCAGGGAGAGCTGAGGAAACGGAAAGGGAGGCGGGTGAAGGGGTGCAGAGGGTATCCAGCGATTCAGCACAAGTCTGGGCGGGGTCCCAGGAGAAGAGAATTGAATGAGGAAAGGTAGTGTGTGAGGAGGCCCCACCCGACCGCCCACCATCCCGCAGACACAGGAGGCACCTGACACCTGGCAGCTCCACGCCTCCCGGAAACCGCGGCCCCAGAGCGGGAAGGAGGCTTGGGAGGAGGGGCAGAGTGACAGCCCCTGTCCCAGCTCAGTCACAGCAGCAACCGTGGAGGCTGGGGACGGTGGAGTGACACCCACCAAGGCCGAGAGAAGGGACTGTCAGCCAGGAATCTCGCCGCCCGCAAAACCATCTCTGGAGAGCAAAGACAAGTGAAAACTTGAGGGTTTACCGCCAACAGACTTTCACTAAAGGAGCTTCTGAAGGATGGACTCGAGGATGGAGAATAATCCTCGAAGGAAGGTCTGTGACAAGGAAAGTGAACCAAGGAGCTGGTAAATGTGGGGCAGATCCAACAAGGGACTGTGTGAGATAATGATGTCATTTCATATTAAACAGTGAGTTTTGACTGTAATATTTGTGCGGTTAAGTTTTTAGAAAGGACAGAACAACAATGGGACAATGATAGTGATTAAATTATTCTGAGCCCATTTTCAGAGAAATTAAATATTCATTAATTCTGGTGTCTGTTAATAACAATACATGGTAAAAACTCAAGGATTCCTTCATTGAAATTAAAGACTTACGCTCTTCAAACGACGCTGTTAAGAGGATAAAAAGACAAACTACTTGCTGGGAGATAATGTTTGTAGATCACATATCTGACAGAGGACTTGTATCCTGAATATATAAAGAGCTCTCTAAATCCAACAATAAGAAAAAATATACTTGAATTAGAAAATGGGCAAAAGATTTGAGCGGACCCTTCACCAAAGAAGATATATGGATAGAAAATAAGCATCTGAAAAGATGTTCAACATCACTAGCCATTAGAGAAATGCAAATTAAAACCATAATGAGATACCACCGCACGCCTGCTAGAATGGCTAAAATAAGAGATACAATGATACAGAGAAAGTGGACCATTCATACACTGCTGGCAGGAATGAAAAATGATACAGCTACTCTGGAAAACACTGTGGTAGTTTCTTAAAAAGTTAAACATTCACTTACCATACTTCCCAACAATTGCACTCCTGCGCATTTATCCTAGAGAAATAAAAAGTCATGTTTACTCAAAAACCTGTACACAGATATTCACAGCATCTTTATCTGTAACAGCCCCAAATCAGAAATAACCCAGATGCCTTCTGTGGGTAAATGGTTAAACTGTGGTACATCCACACCAAGAAATACTACTCAGCAATAAAGATGGATGAACAAGGTGGAGGGTTTGAGGGCATTTTGCTGAGTGGAGGAGCCTGTTTTGTAGAGCCCGTGCTGGGTGATTCTGTGGGTCTGACATCATCTAAGGGACGAGATTGTGGAAATAGAAACGGGGCCAGGAGGTGGGCTGGGTGGGTGCAACTCTAGGACAGCACGAGGGTCCCCGAGGTATTGGAGCCGCTCTGTATCCGGTCACCACAGCGGTACAGGGATCTGCATGTGTGATAGCGTCTCACAGACCTACAGACACAAGACACCAGTGGAAAACAATAAAATTGAAGGCAGCAATACCTCTGGAAGAGTATTGTAGGTGTCTATAACTTCCACACCAGGAAGAAAGGAGTAAGAATGCAAGTAAGCAGACAAAAAGTCTTTACTGAATAAAAAAGGAAAAAAAAGAGAAACTAAAATAATACAGAAGAAAAAAATTGGACAAATAGAAAACCTGAGGCAAGCTTTTGAAATCGTGTCCAGTAAATTAATGTGGATGGATTAGAAGAGCCTATTAAATGTCAAGGATCATCAGATTGTAGGAAAAAAAACATCTCTTTGCCATTTACAAGTGATCCAGTAAAACATAAGGACCAGAAGGTGAGAATGAAGCTGTAAAGAAAGACACATCGGTCAGAGAGTCAGGGAGGGTGTGAGTGGTAAGGTCAGCTTTGGACAAAATGGACATGAAGACAAATATGTACATGAATACGACCAGAATTAATCATATAAGTAAATATATTAAACAGGATAGCACAAATTACTGCATGATCGGTTCAGCTCCTCAGGAAGATGAAAAATCTTACATTTCTGTACACCTAATAAAAGAGCTCTAAATAGATAAAGCCAGAACTTCCCACCTGCAAAGGGACTCCATCATGAGCGTAGAAGGTGTCAACATGGGCACAGAGACTAGGAATTAGTGAAGATAGTGCAGGTTTCAGTAATAATCAGCACTTACTGGACCCTCAAACAGCAGATAACGGTCTTCTCCAGGACGCCTGGGATGGCTACAGATTTTGACCATGACTTAGGTCATAGAGCAAGTGTCAACAAACTTCAAAGAATCAGTAATGGGTAAAACACTACAATTATGAGAAAATGCAATTAGGAAAATGCACAAAAATAAAGAAAAAGTTCCTTGTAGGGAAATATTTAAAACAGTCCTAACTAACTGGGAGGTCGATGAAGAAATCATTAATAGATATGTAAAAAAGACATAATTGAATAATGATGAAAGTACTACATATCAAAATCTGTGAGGTACTTCAAAGGAAATTAATAGCCTTAAATACTTATACAACAAAAGAAAAAAGGCTGAAAATTAATGAATTAAGATACTAAAAAGACATTAAATAAGGGTAAAAGGACTACAGAATGAACCCTGAGAAATTAGAAGGAAGAAGATTATAGAGACTAAGCAGAATTTATTAAGTTATATTAGCGTCTGCAGGAAGTCAAGAGCTGGTTCTTCGGAAAGATGGTGAAAATAGACAAACCACTAGTAAGATTGATCCAGCATTGAAAAAGCAGAAATTCCAAAGTTATAAGAGAATTCTATGAACAGTCTTATGCCAACAAGTTTGGAAACTCAGGGAAAAAATGGACAGATTCCTAGAAAAGTACAATTTGCCAACATTGACTCAAGAATAAATAGATCAGTGGTTCTGTAGCCATTAAAGGAATAGAATGGGTCGGAAAGACTTTCTCCCCATGGAAACACTAAGCCCGATTGGTCTTTGACGTGCGTTCTACCCAACCGTCAGGGCAGAGATCCAGTCTTGTACAAACCTCCCTGGAGAACAGAAAAAGGGGCAATTTCTAAATATATAACTCGAGGTCAAATCAAAGGTGACATACGTACGGGAAAGGATCCTCGTGGGCCTGTCTCATGGACACAGACCTGGTCATCCTATCACAACACAAGTAGACCGTGCTGAGTCCCGTGGCCTGCCTTTTGGAGCTGGTAGTTTAGCAGGAAGCCCGGACAAACCACCGGCTTTGGGGCAAGTAATGCCCCGCCCCCTCCACTGGAGCTGCCTCAAGGACGAGGATGAGGGATGATGCTGAACTTTGAACGCCCACCTTGAGGCCCTGCGTGGGGAGCTGTGCAACTGTCCTCAGGCAGCAGCAGCAGAAGAAAGCAGTGAATGCCCCGCAGGTGCCAGGGTCAAGGTCGGCCTCCTTTCTTCCCCGCCTCCTGCATCCTTTCCACATCCTAGCTGCTCCCCAGTGTAGGTCTTTACTCACACACGTGCTCAACAGAGAGGCTTCCCCTGCTGCCTCTCACCCTCCCATCCCCACACGTGCCAACACCCCCGGTAAGTCCTTGTCTTCCTGGGCAGGTAACCTCCACAAGGCAGGGCTCTGGCTGCACCCGGCCCCCAGGACAGTGCTCAGTGAGCAGTCTGTGCTCTGTCAACGCACTGCATGGTCTGTGTACCGCCCGTACCTATGCAGAGGCACCTGGAAGGCAGGGCCGGGGCATGGACCCCTGGGCAGGGGAGATTAGGAGGTGCAGAAAGAAGGAAGGTCTCCAGTGGGCCAGGCCTGGGGCCAGAGGGTGTCGTGGGGAGCTTGGGCTTCTGAGCTAATCCAAGTCCAGCCAAGGGCAGGACTAGCAAAGAGCCCAACTGGTGGCCTGGCCCAGGCCCCGAGCCTCCAGGGAGGAAGAGGAGGGACTCTCTGGCCAGAGCCCTTCATCCTGTTCCCAGTGACAGGATGTTGTAATCTGAGAGCCTGAGAGGCCTCGTCCAGGCTGTTTTGGGCCTGGGACCTGCTGCCCTGGCCAGGCTGAGGGCCACGCTGGGCAGCTTGTGGGGGAGGGGAGGCGCCTTTTAATTTGGAGCCAAGCAGGGTGAATAAGCAGCAATTGGATCTGCCGAGGCCTGAGTCCCTGGGTGCAGAAAACACCGGAGAATCTTATTTTCGTGATCAGATTGTTATAAATTCTCCCCACCATCTGCTGGGAAATGTAAATGTGAATTGGGTTCCAGGCGCCGGGAGGGACAGCCGGTGGGGCCGCGGGGGGCGGGGAGAGGGACCCCGTGTGCACCCGGGCCTTGGGCTGGGCCCCAAGCCGTGCCCCTTCCCGCCCCCCGCGGCTCTGTGTGCTCCTCAGCCCTGCTCTGAGTGACCGCCCGCAGAAAAGTAACCCCAGGCGAAGAT